>NC_088876.1:35368815-35390619 GCF_032884065.1 Artemia franciscana | reverse complement strand
AAAAGGTAAAAACTAAAAGAACTAAAAAAGAAAAAAATAAATGACGACACTCAAAGAGAAAGCGACCAGGACAAAAGGAATGTTCGATTAGCAATCAACAAAGCACCGGGACACAGGGAGTATAAATGACGACCAGGACACAAGTAAAAAAAAAAATTAACAAAACTAAAAAGAAGGTAAAAACTACAAAAAAACTAAAAAGAAAAAAAAACTAAAAACTAATAAAAAAACTAAAAAATCTAAAAATCTAAATAAACTAAAAAAGAAAAAAAAAGGAAAAAAATAAAGGAGAAAAACAAAACTAAAAAACGAATGTATATACAGACCGGTACACCGGGATACAAATGACGACCGGGACACAGGGAATATAAATAACGACCGGGACACAGGGACACAACTACAACGGGGACACCGGGGGAAACAGGGGGATATAAATGACGACCGGGACAAAAAAACTAAAAAGAAATAAAAACTAAAAACTAATAAAAAAAAATAAAAAATCTAAAAATCTAAATAAGCTAAAAAAGAAAAAAAAAGGAAAAAAATAAAGGAGAAAAACAAAACTAAAAAACGAATGTATATACAGACCGGGACACCGGGATACAAATGATGACCGGGACGCGGGACACAGGGAATATAAATGACGACCGGGACACAGGGACACAACTACAACGGGGACACCGGGGGAAACAGGGGGATAACCTGACAATCTATTTATATGCAAAGACAATGGGACAGCAAAGAATGTTGTATATTCGCAAGTTTTACGTAGTTAAAACCATATATATATATATATATCTATATTCACAGGTGGGACATAGGGACACAACTACAATGGCGCGTAACTATTATGGCGCGTAACGACTTACGCGCGCGGGGGGGCTTGGGGGGGCGCGAAGCGCCCCCACCAACTAGGTGTTGGGGTGGCGCGAAGCGCCACCCCAACAGCTAGTATATATATAAAAATAAGTTGTCTGTCCGTTACGCCAGATTATATCTTCTATATAAATAAAAGAAAACAAACTAGAATGTAAAAACTGGAAATTGCATAAATATTTCGAAATATTTTGACAATAGATTAAAGTAATTCGAAAAAAGAAAAATGGTAAAAAACTAAAAAAAACTAAAAAGAAAAAACTAAAAAAAAAAATAAAAATTGAAAAAATTAAAAAAAGAAAAAACCTAAAAAGATAAAACGTAAAAAAATAAAAAAGACAAAAAACTAAAAAAAAACAACAAAAAAAGCTAAAAACTAAAAAAAAGAAAAAAACTAAAAAAACTGGGAATTGCACAAATATTTCAATATATTTTGACAATAGATTAAAGTAATTCGAAAACCTTAAAACAGATACCCCAAATTTTCAGGTTTAATATAAATTGTTGGAGCTTTAGCTTGCTTGGCATGTAAAGATTTTTCCAAGTGTCAATGTTAAAATGAACATTGACAAATTGAAGAAAACAAATCAATAAAAAGAAGAAATTAAAAAAAAGAAAAAACTAAAAAAGAAAAAAACTAAGAAAAGAAAAAACCAAAAAAGAAAAAAAAAACTGAAAAAGAAACTGTATCTATATATCTATCTATCTATCTATATATCTATATATATAAAAATAAGTTGTCTGTGTGTGGATCTGTGGATCAGGTGACGTCATGTTTGTTCGCATATGACGTCTGAATTATTTCACACTAATACAAAAGAAGAAAAAAACTAAAAAAGGTAAAAACTACAAAAAAAAACTAAAAAGAAAAAAAAAACTAAAAAAGCTAAAAAACTAAAAAAAACTAAAAAAAGGTAAAAATCTAATAACTAAAAAAAACTGAAAAAAATAAAAAAAGGCAAAAACTACAAAAAAAATAAAAACTAATAAAAAACTAAAAAAGCTAAAAAACTAAAAAAACTAAAAAAAACTAAAAAAAGGTAAAAAACTAAAAAAAAACTAAAAACTAAAAAAGAAAAAAACTAAAAAAAAGGAAAAAACTGAAAAATAAAAGAGAAAAAGAAAACTAAAAAAATATGAATAGATATATATAAAAATAAGTTGTTTGTGGGTTATGTCTGTCTGTCTGTCAGTCGAGTGACGTCGTGTTTGTCCGCATATGACGTCTGAATTATTTCACACTAATACAAAAGAAGAAAAAAAAACTAAAAAAGGTAAAAACTACAAAAAAAACTAAAAAGAAAAAAAACTAAAAAAGCTAAAAAACTAAAAAAAACTAAAAAAAGGTAAAAAACTAAAAACTAAAAAAAACTGAAAAAACTAAAAAAAGGCAAAAACTAAAAAAAAACTAAAAACTAATAAAAAAACTAAAAAAGCTAAAAAACTAAAAAAACTAAAAAAACTAAAAAAAAGTAAAAAACAAAAAAAACTAAAAACTAAAAAAGAAAAAACTTAAAAAAAGGAAAAAACTGAAAAATAAGAGAAAAAGAAAACTAAAAAAATATTAATAAATATAAAAAATATAAATATAAATATAATATAAATTAGCAATCAACAAAGCACCGAGACACAAATGACGACCGGGACACAGGGAGTATAAATGACGACCAGGACATAAGTAAAAAAAAAAACTAAAAACTAATAAAAAAACCAAAAATCTAAAAATCTAAATAAACTAAAAAAGAAAAAAAAGAAAAAAGGAAAAAAATAAAGGAGAAAAACAAAACTAAAAAACGAATGTATATACAGACCGGGACACCGGGATACAAATGACGACCGGGACACAGGGAATATAAATGACGACCGGGACACAGGGACACAACTACAATGGGGACGCCGGGGGGCACAGGGGGATATAAATGACGACCGGGACACCGGGACACAAGGAATATAAATGACGCCCGGGACACTCAAAGAGAAATCACAGACTGGAACACCGGGACACAAATGACGACCGGGACACAGGGAATATAAATGACGACCGGGACACAGGGACATAACTACAAAGGGGACGCCGGGGTGCACAGGGGGATATATAAATGACGATGGCGACTCAGGGAATGGTCGATTAGCAATCACCATCAACAAAGCTCAAGGGCAATCATTAGAATCATGAGGTATAGATCTGAATACGGATTGTTTTCCCATTGACCATTATATGTTGCATGTTCAAGAGTCGGTAAACCTGACAATCTATTTATATGCACAGACAATGGGACAGCAAAGAATGTTGTATATTCGCAAGTTTTACGTAGTTAAAAACATATATATATATATATATATATATATATATATATATATATATATATATATATATATATATATATATATATATATATATATATATATATCTATATTCACAGGTGGGACATAGGGACACAACTACAATGGCGCGTAACTAATATGGCGCGTAACGACTTACGCGCGCTGGGGGGCTTGGGGGGGTTGCGAAGCGCCCCCACCAACTAGGTGTTGGGGTGGCGCGAAGCGCCACCCCAACAGCTAGTATATATATATATATATATATATATATATATATATATATATATATATATATATATATATATATATATATACTAGATGTTGGTAGGGCGCTTCGCGCCCCCCCAAGCCCCCCCGCGCGCGTAAGTCGTTACGCGCCATTGTAGTTGTGTCCCTGTGTCCCACCTGTGAATATAGATAGATTTATATATGTGTTTCAAACTACGTAAAAATTGCGAATATACAACATTTTTGGATTTCCCACTACTGGGAGCTTTCCATTTCCAATTGCCAGCAATTGATCTGAAAATGTTTGACCAAAGTCATCGTTTTGCAATCGGACACGCATATTTGTAGTTAATTTTAATATTTTTACGTGTGCCCATAAATTAGAATTTTTCAGGCAAGCATTCATTTCGTCTGCAGGAGTTAAACTACGTAAAAATTGCGAATATACAACATTCTTGGCTTTCCCATTGTCTGTGCATATACAAAGCCGTATGTACTAATAATGACAACATATGCAAACGCTCTTTTTACAAACAAACAAACATACATACACACAACTCGTTTTTATATAGATAGATAGATAGATAGATACAATACAAATTAACTGCGTAAAACTTGCGAATATACAAAATTCTTCGCTGTCCAATTGTCGCTGCATATAAATAGATTGTCAGGTTTACCGACCCTCGAACATGCAACGTACAATTGTCCATGGGAAAAACAATCAGTATTAAGATCTATACCACATTTTTCTAATGATTGACCTTGAGCTTTGTTAATGGTGATTGCAAATGCTAATCGAATTGTGAATTGCAATCTTTTAAATTGAAAAGGCAGATCCGTTGGAATCATGGGAATGCGAGGAATAAGAACAGCCTCACCCTCAAAAGGCCCTGTCAAGATTGTGGCCTCTATTAGGTTTTCCATTGTTTTTTTTACGGCAATTCGCGTGCCATTGCAAAGCTTTGGTGGGTTGATATTTCTTAAAAGTATTATTGGTACGCCTATTTTTAGTTGTAGCACGTGTGGTGGAAACCCTGAAAGATCTATGGAATTTAAAAATTCAGATGGATAATTAACCGCTTCATTTGGTTCCAAAACTGTGTCGACTGACTTGTAAAGGACTGCCTGGTCTCGAATCTTGGTCAAAACAATATTGTTGATTTCGTGGACGTCTATATTTTTGGGTGCGAGAATCGCTCTTTCACTTAGCCATTTATTATTTTTATAATTTTTTGGAATATTCGGAAATACTTTTTCAATCAATTCATTTTTGGACGTCACTAAAGTACAGAAATCAGCAGGTAGTTGTATACGTCCTGAAATTGAGTCTATCGTATCATAAATGTCTTTTTGTTCCGACGTTGACTTGGAAATGTTATTTTGTACATACGACAATAGATCACTCGTACTGTAACTTTGTTCACGATCCAATTCTACACATGTCGAAACAGCAGCGATACGGTTAGGTGAAGGCATTCCCAAATCCTGAAGAGGTTTGTTTGCCATACGTACGCACAAATCTTCTATAATAACTAAAGTGTAGTTATAAATTTCTGATGTAAAATCAAAAGTCATATCTGACGTCTCTAACTGTTTTCGATGGAGTATATCTTCGGACATTTTTGACTTATATTTTTCCCATAACTCTGTAGGAGCTGATGGAGAGCAAGTTGTTAAAATGATGCCAAACAATGCACGAATTTGACTTGGGGTTGACGTTTCGCACTCATGGGGAATATGGAACAACCCACTGGTTATCTACTTCGATGGTGGTACCGTTGCCATTGTAGGTTCTTCAGTCATTTTACAATTAGAAATTTCTCTTTCAACGGTCTTCTTACAATTAAAAATTTGTCTTTGAACGATATTCTTAAATACCTGTGTCCTGGTCGTCATTTATATTCCCTGTGTCCCGGTCGTCATTTGTGTCCCGGTATCCCAGTCTGTAATTTCTCTTTGAGTGTCCCGGTCGTTATTTATATTCCCTCTGTCCCGGTCGTCATTTGTGTCCCGGTCTGTAATTTCTCTTTGAGTGTTTTTTCTTTTTAGTATTTTTTAGTTTTTTACATTTTTTTTTTCAGTTTTCTTTTTCTTCTTTATTTTTCAGCTTCACTATGAAATACATATCGCCGAACCTTTGTTTTTTTTTTAACTAAAATCTGGTAGGCATTGATGACCTTATCCAAGTCAAAATCCCAAACCCAATCATCATCGCTATCATTTTCAGTTTTGATATGTTTTGACTCTCGCTGTCCAGGTGGATCTTCATCTAACTGCGCGGTTTTGCGTTCTTTAGCCTCAAGCCTGTTTCCTTGCTGTTCTTTTGATTCCTCGGCACGCTTTCTTTTCTGACTTTCTCTATCAGCAGCAAGTTTTTTGGCATAGACTCTTTGAGCATCTTCATCGGCTTTTGCCATTGTAAGTTCATCAGTCATTTTAAACTTAAACATTAATAGATTTCTACGTGAACATATATGTCTTAAATATCTTTAATGACGTCACCGTCATAGCAAAAATGACGACAACTAACTTCATGACGTCAGTCGACACAGAAACATGACGTCACCTGATCCACAGACAGACACACAGACAGACAACTTATTTTTATATAGATAGATATATATATATATACTTATATATTGTGATTCCTCGGCACGCTTTCTGTTCTTACTTTCTCTATTAGCCGCAAGCCTGTTTTCTTGCTGTTCTTGTGATTCCTCGGCACGCTTTCTTTTCTTACTTTCTCTATCAGCCGCAAGTTTTTTGGCATAGACTCTTCGAGCAGCTTCCTCGGCTGTTGCCATTGTAGGTTCTTCAGTCATTTTACAATTAAACGTTTTTCCGTCCACGATCTTCTTACAATTAAAAATTTGTCTTTTGAGCAGCTTCCTCGGCTGTTGCCATTGTAGGTTCTTCAGTCATTTTACAATTAAACATTTTTCCGTCCACGATCTTCTTACAATTAAAAATTTGTTTTTTAACGATTTTCTTAAATACCTGTAATGACGTCATCGTCATAACAAACACGACGACAACTAACTTCATGACGACATGATGACATGACGTCACTCGACAGACCCACAGACAACTTATTTTTATATATATACTAGCTTATTTTTATATATATACTTATATATATACCTAGTTTGTGGGGGCGCTTCGCGCCCCCCCAAGCCCCCCCGCGCGCGTAAGTCGTTACACGCCATATTAGTTACGCGCCATTGTAGTTGTGTCCCTATGTCCTACCTGTGAATATTGATATATATATATATATATATATATATATATATATATATATATATATATATATATATATATGTTTTTAACTACGTAAAACTTGCGAATATACAACATTCTTTGCTGTCCCATTGTCTGTGCATATAAATAGAATGTCAGGTTTAACGACTCTTGAACATGCAACATATAATGGTCCATGGAAAACAATCCGTATTCAGATCTATACCTCATGATTCTAATGATTGCCCTTGAGCTTTGTTGATGGTGATTGCTAATCGACGATTCCCTGTGTCGCCATCGTCATTTATATATCCCCCTGAGCCGAAAAACTGAAATCGACCGGGTCAACTCCAGCGGCTAGTACTGCAAAGTTTCCGACAGAGACCATGGTTTCAGAAATACACGATGCGATCATTATAGAATTTAGCCCAAAGTTTAAAGTCATTGAAAAACAGCTCAAAGGTTACTTGCATGCTATTGAAATCCTTGAGGACAGGGTAACTCAACTAGAGGCGAAAGTTGACGATTATGAGCAGGAAGCTGAGCTAGATTCTCTCTTATTTAACGGTGTAAAACAGAACCCATCGCAAAATCCCAATCCAGCTATTAATCATATCATACGTGACCAAATGGGCCTGTCTAGTATCGCAAATTCCGATGTTGTGAGTGTTCACCGGTTCCGTCTGGGTTCTAGTAACTCACAAAGACCGGACATGGCGGCTCCCGTGCTCGTGAAATTTTGTTCTAAGGACATTGCTAGCGCCGTTTTCAAAGCAAAGAAGAATCTTGCAAATAGTGGAATTTTTGTATCTGAATATCTGAAAATCTCACAAAGAAAAAGCGCGAGTTACTGAATGCTGCCAGAGAAAAATTTGGAAACCGATGTGTATGGTCAGATCAGGGGAGAGTTTTTGTGCGACAGTCTAGTGTTAGTCCCATTCAGCGTATTTGGGGTATCGATGATCTTCTGTAATATCAGTGATAGTGATGATCGTTTTCATTTCCGTTCATTTTTTTTTCTTTTTCTTGTTGGAGTTTACAATATTTTTTGTTTTTTCGTTACCCCTTTTCTGTATATTTCCTTACCGTCAAATGCGGTCTGTACTATATTATGAATGGCTGTTCAAGTAAATAATGATATGCAGCAGTCCCGTTTGGACTTGTTGCAAAATTCGCCGTTTCGTATTGAAGATGTTTTGTCGTTATCGCTAGCGAATGATTTTGTGGGTCATCCATTTAAGCCGCTGCGGAGTAGCAAATATATTCGGTTAAGTGGTATTGAAATGCCTGGGCAATCTGAGTCTTTGACTGTGGCTCAGTGGAATTGTCATCTGAATTCTAACCACCACGAGGTCGCCCGTCTGCCAGAGCTTTACAAAAATAAGGTAGAAGTACTAGGGATTTGCGAGTCGTTCGTAACTCAAGACACTTTCCTCTCGTCACATTTTCTTCCAGGCTATAAACTTGTGTCAAAATCAAGGAGTTCAATGAGAGGAGGAGGTTTGACTTTTCCGCTAGCAAATTCTTTGGATTAAGTAATTCGAGATGATTTAACTCTCTGGAATGAAGGTATGCTCGAAACTTTATCAATAGAAATACAGTTAGAGAAAAATAGAAAGTTCATCATTTCTTTGGTTTACCGCCCGCCCAGCGCAAACCCAGATGAATTTTTTAGAGAATTCGATTTCTTCAAAGAATGTCAAGTACTAAACTCCAGTGTATTTTTTAGGCGATTTTAACTTCGTTCTTTTAAATCTAGAAGGAGTAAACCTTCATTTTTTTAACCTTATGCTTTCACATAACCTTTATCCCGCAGTTTCAATCCCAACTAGGATAACAGATCGTTCGGCAACCCTGATTGACAATATCTTCCTTTCTTCGGATGCAATTGTGGAGTGCTGTGCTGACGTTGTCTTACACCCTGGGTCTGACCATCTACCCGTATTTTGCACCATTAAAAGATTTGGCTGTAAACATAAAATCACAACTAAGCTTCAATTCAGAATGATGAAAGCTGAAAATCTCAAGAAATTTAAAAATGAAATCAGCACAGTATCATGGCAAGGAGTCATGGCGGAGAAAGAATACCCCTCGACTGCTTTTGATAAATTTATGAGTATTTTGTCTCCCATCTATGATCAGTGTTGCCCATTAAAAACTGCAACTAAGAAGAAAAACCAACCGCAGAAGCCATGGATTACAGAGGAGATACTGGAAATGATGAAGAAGAGAGACCAATTATTCTCAGATTATCTCAATTGTGAGAGTGATGACAGTTGGGAAGAGTACAGAAAGGCAAGAAATAGGGTGAATTCTGCACGACGAGCTGCAATGAGGGAGTATTTCGGAGAGAAATTAAAATCGCAGAAAGGAGACATTGGAGGGACCTGGCTGACTATTAAAAGCGTTCTCGGCAACGGTAAGGATTCAGCATCAACTGAACAGTTAGCCATAGGTGAAAGAACTGTGAGTGGGAGGCAAGGAGTTAGTGAAGAGTTTTGTAAGTTTTTTACCAAAATAGGATCGCAAATAAACCAAGAGGCAGAAGATCAAAGCGGGCAGCTAGATACTGAGGAGTTTGACCATAACCGCGGTCTTCATCACTCATTTTACTTTACCGAATGTACTATGGATGACATTACCCAAGCAGTGAAATCGATCAAATCTAATGCAGCTGGTGTTGACGGCCTAAACATTAAAGCATTTAAAGCAGTTGCTGCGTATCTCTTACCTGTGATATTATATCTAATCAATTTATCTGTTCAAAAGGGTGTGTTTCCTGACGAATTAAAGCGGGCAAAAGTTATACCCCTCCATAAAGGAGGCGACAAAAGAGATATTTCCGACTGGAGATCAATATCTATTCTACCGCTCTTCTCAAAAATTTATGAAGAAGTAGTGTATAAGAAAATATACGAGTACATGAATTCCCTTGGGTTTTTGTCATATTCGCAGTTTGGTTTTAGAAAAGGTCATTCTACAGTGCGTGCCGTTCATCACCTTTTAGATTGTGTAAACAGTGCGTTAGAAAATATTTTGATCCCTCTAACTATTTTTATTGATTTGAAGAAGGCGTTTGACACTGTGGATTTTGAAGTTCTACTGAAAAGACTGCGAAACCTTGGAATTAAAGATACAGCATTAAGTTGGTTTCGGTCTTATCTGTGAGGAAGATCAATGAAGGTGGTGATGAGTGATATATCTAGCGCAGCTATGCCTATAAATTGTGGTATTCCTCAAGGATCAGTCCTTGGCCCATTACTCTTCTTAGTATATGTGGATACTCTTCGATTTTACCTAAATGATTCAGTTTTAACCTCTTTCGCCGATGATACAGCTATCACAGTGTTTGCCCGGACTTCAAAAGAGGTTGTGCAAAAAGCGAACCACGTCCTTAGTCGGCTTCATGTTTTTACAGCTCTAAGCTCCCTTGCAGTAAATCCAAGAAAAACGAATTTTATGGTGTTTAGTAGAACTGGTGTACCTGAACTTCTTGAAAATGTGCTTTATAACGGTGTTAGCATAACACAGGTGTTTTTTGTAAATATCTCGGATTTTATATTGAATGTAATTTGTCTTGGAAGAAGCATGGTGAAATAGTGTCGGCAAAAGCAGCTAGAAGATTGGGAGTGATGAGGAGACTGAAAAAAGTGTTCCCGGTAGCAGTTGTCAAATTGTTATACAGTGCTATTGTGCACCCTTACATCACGTACGGTTGTTCTGTTTGGGCAAGCAATTTCGTGATGAAATATAAGCAAACTCAAATAATACAAAACAAAGCACTGCGTCTGATAGGAGAATTTCAAAACTTTCAGAATACTGCGGAGTGTTTTAGAAAGAATGATATTTTGAGTATAGGCGAGCTACGTGATTTCCAGCTAGCGATTTTTGTTTTTCAAAGTGTAAATAAGGTAAGCCCTGAGTACTTTTATGATTTTTTTAAAACTAACTCGTTTTATCACCCTTATTTTACCTGGAATTTGGAGGATTTGACTCACGAGAGAAGAAATACAACGAGAGCAGGATTTGTTCTTAGGAACATAGGTGTCAGCGTCTGGAATGATCTTCCAGAATCAGTCAGAGCGGCAGTAAGTCTGGCATCATTCAAGAGAATGGTTAAATTCCATTTTTTAAAAAGGAGAGAAGTGTGATAAGAGGAAAGGGTATTTATTTATTTAGTATTTAATATTAATTATTTTGTTTTTTTACCCCCACCCCCCCAAGGATTTTTTTTCTTTCCTCAAAATCATTTGAAGAAATGATTTAGCAGATTCATGGTGGTTAGAATTGCGGCCACAGTCAGGACTCTTTTATCTTAAGAGTGGCCGTTAATGGTAAATTCTTTGTTTAATTTATATGTTTTGGATGAAAATAAAAAAATATCTAAATCTATGGTGACGTCACCTGAAAAAACTGGATCAGGTGACAAAACTGAAAACTGAAAAAACTAAAAAAAGGCAAAAACTACAAAAAAAACTAAAAACTAATAAAAAAAATAAAAAAGCTAAAAAACTAAAAAAACTAAAAAAAGGCAAAAACTACAAAAAAAACTAAAAACTAATAAAAAAGCTAAAAAACTAAAAAAACTAAAAAAAGGCAAAAACTACAAAAAAAAACTAAAAACTAATAAAAAAAATAAAAAAGCTAAAAAACTAAAAACTAAAAAAAACTAAAAAAAAGGAAAAAACTGAAAAATAAGCTAAAATAAAGGTAAAAACCAATAAAAAACTAAAAAAAAAACTGAAAAAACTAAAAAAAGGCAAAAACTACAAATAAAACTAAAAACTAATAAAAAAAGTAAAAAAGCTAAAAAACTAAAAAAACTAAAAAAACTAAAAAAAGGTAAAAAACTAAAAAAAATAAAAAATAAAAAAAACTAAAAAAAAGGAAAAAACGGAAAAATAAGCTAAAATAAAGGTAAAAACCAATAAAAAACTAAAAAGAAAAAAAGGAAAAAACTAAAAAAAATTTTCATCTAAAAAACTAAAAAAACTAAAAAAGGTAAAAACTAAAAGAACTAAAAAAGAAAAAAATAAATGACGACACTCAAAGAGAAAGCGACCAGGACAAAAGGAATGTTCGATTAGCAATCAACAAAGCACCGGGACACAGGGAGTATAAATGACGATCAGGACATAAGTAAAAAAAAAAACTAACAAAACTAAAAAGAAGGTAAAAACTACAAAAAAACTAAAAAGAAAAAAACTAAAAAAAGGCAAAAACTACAAAAAAAACTAAAAACTAATAAAAAAACTAAAAAACTAAAAAAACTAAAAAAAGCCAAAAACTACAAAAAAAACTAAAAACTAATAAAAAAAATAAAAAAGCTAAAAAACTAAAAAAACTAAAAAAACTAAAAAAAGGTAAAAAACTAAAAAAAACTAAAAAAAACTAAAAAAAGGTAAAAAACTAAAAAATAAAAAATAAAAAAAACTAAAAAAAAGGGAAAAACTGAAAAATAAGCTAAAATAAAGGTAAAAACCAATAAAAAACTAAAAAGAAAAAAAGGAAAAAACTAAAAAAAATTTTCATCTAAAAAACTAAAAAAAACTAAAAAAGGTAAAAACTAAAAGAACTAAAAAAGAAAAAAATAAATGACGACACTCAAAGAGAAAGCGACCAGGACAAAAGGAATGTTCGATTAGCAATCAACAAAGCACCGGGACACAGGGAGTATAAATGACGACCAGGACATAAGTAAAAAAAAAAAAACTAACAAAACTAAAAAGAAGGTAAAAACTACAAAAAAAAAGAAAAAAAAACTAAAAACTAATAAAAAAACTAAAAAATCTAAAAATCTAAATAAACTAAAAAAGAAAAAAAAGGAAAAAAATAAAGGAGAAAAACAAAACTAAAAATACACAGGGACACAACTACAACGGGGACACCGGGGGAAAAAGGGGGATATAAATGACGACCGGGACACCGGGACAGGGAATGGTCGATTAGCAATCACCATCAACAAAGCTCAAGGGCAATCATTAGAATCATGAGGTATAGATCTGAATACAGATTGTTTTCCCATGGACCATTATATGTTGCATGTTCAAGAGTCGGTAAACCTGACAATCTATTTATATGCAAAGACAATGGGACAGCAAAGAATGTTGTATATTCGCAAGTTTTACGTAGTTAAAACCATATATATATATATATATATATATATATATATATATATATATATATATATATATACATATATCTATATTCACAGGTGGGACATAGGGACACAACTACAATGGCGCGTAACTATTATGGCGCGTAACGACTTACGCGCGCGGGGGGGTTGGGGGGGGGGTTGCGCGAAGCGCCCCCACCAACTAGGTGTTGGGGTGGCGCGAAGCGCCACCCCAACAGCTAGTATAAATGTATATATATATATATATATATGTATATATATATATATATATATATATATCTACTAGCTGTTGGGGTGGCGCTTCGCGCCACCCCGACACCTAGTTGGTGGGGGCGCTTCGCGCACCCCCAGCCCCCCCCCGCGCGTAAGTCTTTATGCGCCATATTAGTTACGCGCCATTGTAGTTGTGTCCCTATGTCCCACCTTTGAATATAGATGTATATATATATATATATATATATATATACTAGCTGTTGGGGTGGCGCTTCGCGCCACCCCAACACCTAGTTGGTGGGGGCGCTTCGCGCCCCCCCCAAGCCCCCCCGCGCGCGTAAGTCGTTACGCGCCATAATAGTTACGCGCCATTGTAGTTGTGTCCCTATGTCCCACCTGTGAATATAGATATATATATATATATATGGTTTTAACTACGTAAAACTTGCGAATATACAACATTCTTTGCTGTCCCATTGTCTTTGCATATAAATAGATTGTCAGGTTATCCCCCTGTTTCCCCCGGTGTCCCCGTTGTAGTTGTGTCCCTGTGTCCCGGTCGTTATTTATATTCCCTGTGTCCCGGTCGTCATTTGTATCCCGGTGTACCGGTCTGTATATACATTCGTTTTTTAGTTTTGTTTTTCTCCTTTATTTTTTTCCTTTTTTTTTCTTTTTTAGTTTATTTAGATTTTTAGATTTTTTAGTTTTTTTATTAGTTTTTAGTTTTTTTTTCTTTTTAGTTTTTTTGTAGTTTTTACCTTCTTTTTAGTTTTGTTAATTTTTTTTTTTACTTGTGTCCTGGTCGTCATTTATACTCCCTGTGTCCCGGTGCTTTGTTGATTGCTAATCGAACATTCCTTTTGTCCTGGTCGCTTTCTCTTTGAGTGTCGTCATTTATTTTTTTCTTTTTTAGTTCTTTTAGTTTTTACCTTTTTTAGTTTTTGTTTAGTTTTTAGTTTTTTTAGTTTTTTACCTTTTTTTAGTTTTTTTAGTTTTTTAGCTTTTTTATTTTTTTTATTAGTTTTTAGTTTTTTTGTAGTTTTTGCCTTTTTTTTTAGTTTTTTGTCCTGGTCGCTTTCTCTTTGAGTGTCGTCATTTATTAGTTTTTTCCTTTTTTTTTTTAGTTTTTTATTGGTTTTTACCTTTATTTTAGCTTATTTTTCAGTTTTTTCCTTTTTTTTATTTTTTTTTTATTTTTTATTTTTTTTAGTTTTTTACCTTTTTTTAGTTTTTTTAGTTTTTTTAGTTTTTTAGCTTTTTTACTTTTTTTATTAGTTTTTAGTTTTTTTTTGTAGTTTTTGCCTTTTTTTAGTTTTTTCAGTTTTTTTTTTAGTTTTTTATTGGTTTTTACCTTTATAGTTTTTTTAGTTTTTTAGCTTTTTTATTTTTTTTATTAGTTTTTAGTTTTTTTTTGTAGTTTTTGCCTTTTTTTAGTTTTTTCAGTTTTGACGTCACCTAATCCAGTTTTTTCAGGTGACGTCACCTGACACATCCATCCACACATCCATCCACACATCCACAGACAGACAACTTATTTTTATATATATAGATATATATATATATATACATATATATATATATATATATATATATATATATATATATATATATATATATATATATATATATATATGTTTTTAACTACGTAAAACTAGCGAATATACAACATTCTTTGCTGTCCCATTGTCTGTGCATATAAATAGATTGTCAGGTTTACTGACTCTTGAACATGCAACATATAATGGTCCATAGGAAAACAATCCGTATTCAGATCTATACCTCATGATTCTAATGATTGCCCTTGAGCTTTGTTGATGGTGATTGCTAATCGACCATTCCCTGTGTCGCCGTCGCCATTTATATATCCCCCTGTGCCCCCCGGCGTCCCCGTTGTAGTTGTGCCCCTGTGTCCCGGTCGTCATTTATATTCCCTGTGTCCCGGTCGTCATTTGTGTCCCGGTGTCCCAGTGTGTGATTTCTCTTTGAGTGTCCCGGGCGTCATTTATATTCCTTGTGTCCCGGTGTCCCGGTCGTCATTTGTGTCCCGGTCTGTATATACATTCGTTTTTGAATTGGTCTTTTTTTTTTAGTTTTTAGTTTTTTACCTTTTTTTAGTTTTTTTAGTTATACCTCATGATTCTAATGATTGCCCTTGAGCTTTGTTGATGGTGATTGCTAATCGAAAATTCCCTGTGTCCCCGTCGTCATTTATATATCCGCCTGTGCCCCCCAGCGTCCCTGTTGTAGTTGTGTTCCTGTGTCCCGGTCGTCATTTATATTCCCAGTGTCCCGGTCGTCATTTGTATCCCGGTGTCCCGGTCTGTATATACATTCGTTTTTGAAATGGTATATGATGAAATAAATTTTTGTATTTTTCCCCTTTTTTTCTTTTTAGTTTTTTTTTGGTTTTTAACTTTTTTTTTTAGTTTTTCTAGTTTTTTCTTTTTTCTTTTATTTTTATTTTTATTTTTTTTAGTTTTGTTTTTCTCCTTTATTTTTCCTTTTTTTATTTTTTTTTCTTTTTTAGTTTTTTTTGTTTTTTTAGCTTTTTTTAGTTTTTTTTTATTAGTTTTTAGTTTTTTTTCTTTTTAGTTTTTTTGTAGTTTTTACCTTTTTTTAGTTTTTTTTTACTTATGTCCTGGTCGTCATTTATACTCCCTGTGTCCCGGTGCTTTGTTGATGGTGATTGCTAATCGAACATTCCTTGTGTCCCGGTCGCTTTCTCTTTGAGTGCCCCGGTCGTCATTTATATTCCCTATGTGCCGGTGTCCCGGTCGTCATTTGTGTCCCGATGTCCCGGTCTGTAATTTCGTCAGTTGAAAACATGACGTCAGTCGACACACGACTGACACGACTGACAGAAAGCGACCGGGACAAAAGGAATGTTCGATTAGCAATCACCATCAACAAAGCACCGGGACACAAATGACGACCGGGACACAGGGAGTATAAATGACGACCAGGACATAAGTAAAAAAAAAACTAAAAAAACTAAAAAAAGGTAAAAACTACAAAAAAACTAAAAAGAAAAAAAAACTAAAAACTAATAAAAAAACTAAAAAAGCTAAAAAACTAAAAAAACTAAAAAAGAAAAAAAATAAAAAAGGAAAAAAATGAAAAATAAAGGAGAAAAACAAAACTAAAAAACGAATGTATATACAGACCGGGACACCGGGATACAAATGACGACCGGGACACAGGGAATATAAATGACGACCGGGACACAGGGACACAACTACAACGGGGACGCCAGGGGGCACAGGGGGATATAAATGACGACCGGGACACCGGGACACAAGGAATATAAATGACGCCCAGGACACTCAAAGAGAAATCACAGACTGGGACACTGGGACACAAATGACGACCGGGACACAGGGAATATAAATGACGACCGTGACACAGGGACAAAACTACAAAGGGGACGCCGGGGGGCACAGGGGGATATATAAATGACGATGGCGACACAGGGAATGGTCGATTAGCAATCACCATCAGCAAAGCTCAAGGGCAATCATTAGAATCATGAGGTATAGATCTGAATACGGATTGTTTTCCCATGGACCACATTATATGTTGCATGTTCATGAGTCGGTAAACCTGACAATCTATTAATATGCACAGACAATGGGACAGCATATATATATATATATATATATATATATATATATATATATATATATATATATATATATATATATATATATATATATATATATATATATATATATATATATATATCTATATTCACAGGTGGGACATAGGGACACAACTACAATGGCGCGTAACTAATATGGTGCGTAACAACTGACGCGCGTGGGGGGGCTTGGGGGGTTGCGAACCCCAACAGCTAGTAGATATATATAAATAAGTTGTCTGTGTGTTATGTCTGTCGAGTGACGTCATGTCACTCGACGGGGCAACAGGGACGCCGGGGGCACAGGGAAGATATATAAATGACGACAGGGACACAGGGACTGTTCGAAGAGAAATTCGACACAAATGATGATCGGGACACCGGGACACAGGGAATATAAATGACGACCGGGACACTCAAAGAGAAATTACAAACTGGGAAACCGGGACACAAATGACGACCGGGACACAGGGAATATAAATGACGACCGGGACACAGGGACACATCATTAGAATAATGATGTATAGATCTGAAAACGGATTGTTTTTCCATGGACAATTATATGTTGCATGTTCAAGAGTCAGTAAACCTGACAATCTATTTATATGCACAGACAATGGGACAGCGAAGAATGTTGTATATTCGCAAGTTTTACGTAGTTAAAAACATATATATATATATATATATATATATATATATATATATATATATATATATATATATATATATATATATATATATATATATATATATATATATATATATATATATATATATATATATATATATCTATATCTATCTCTATTCACAGGTGGGACACAGGGACACAACTACAATGGCGCGTAACGACTTACGCGCGCGGGGGGGGGGGCTTGGGGGGCGCGAATCGCCCCCACTAACTAGGTGTTGGGGTGGCGCAAAGCGCCACTCCAACAGCTAGTATTATATATATATATATTTACTAATGCTTGTTTGACGAAAAAATTCAAATTCGGCAACCATGCTGTGACAGAAATTTTAAAAATAAAATTCTATTCTATCCTATATCAAGTCTTAAAACCCATTGAAAATACATGAACAATTGTTTTTTATGTAAACTTAACACGTCTATGGTTTGCTATGGTGTGTCCATGATAAGGCAGGGTAAGGAGGGTTAAACTAGTTTAGACCGTTTTAACCACCCAAAACTTTTTGGCACCAGAAGAGACGATTTCGAGTCCCAAAACCCATTATTGAAAATACAGGAACATTTGTTTTACTATGTAAACTTAATACATCCATGGTTTGCTATGGTATGTCTATAGTAAGGGTGGATAAGGAGGGTTAAGCTAGTTTATACTAGTTTAACCTCCCAAAACTTTTTGACACCAGAAGAGATGGTATCGAACCCCAAAACGCATTCTTGAAAATACATAAACATTTGTTCTTAATGTAAACGTAATATGTCTATGATTTGCTGAAAACAATTCAGCATTTATAACTTAATCAGTTCGAACATTAGCTTATTCTTCATCTGAAACAGTGAAAAAAGCTTTTTGTGTCATGTATCTTAACAACAGATAATACAAAAAAAAATATTGTATTATAAGACTTCATAGTCGCAGATATATTCTTTTTTCCGTTTTTTTGGAAAAATTATAACTCGGTCAAAATTAAAGAAGAGTCCATTTTGAATAACTCTATTGAACCATTCTTTTTTCCACTTTTTTGGAAAAATTATAACTTGATCAAAATTAAAGATTAGTCCATTTTGAATAACTCTTTTGAACCATATTCTTAATTCATTTTCAGATAAAGTGGACTTAAGCCCTTTTTGCAAAACGCCACAGAATTACAAATAGAGGAAGATTTTATGGACTGTGAGTGGCAGCCTCACTTATTCATTAGGAAGTATTACCATTAGATGCTTTTTCTTCCTATGCTTGTTAAACCGCAAAAAAAAAAAAAAAAAAACAAGCTGTGCAACTTATCTTAACAACAGATAATATAAAAAAAAACATTGTATTATAAGACTTCATAGTCGCAGATATAACACAAAGAAATAGACCATTTTAAATTGGGCGTTACTATTAAAATACTAGAAAAATGAAGATGGCGGAGAACAGATTTAGGAAAAAAATGTTTGAGTTTCTTCATTATACCTAGATTTCTTGCCAGAATTTTACTAGTTACTATGAAAATACTTACGAAGGGAGACGAAAGATTTCTGGCTATTTCAGTATAGTCATCATTGCGTTCTTTTACTTGTGACTGACCAGCAGCGAAATGGGAGCAGACAAAGGCAAAAGACGTTGAATGCAAGTTGAAGCGAATCATGACCCCTCCCTTGTTACCTGAAAGAATAAGACAAAAGGATAGGAACTTCTCCAGCACACATATTCTGGGTAATTTATAGCAGAATTTATTGAGGAGGTTGATCATCTAAACTATTCGCCCCAAATACAAAAATGAGATACGGAACATTTCTTGCTAGGATAAGTATGCTGTGTCTATTGAATTTATTTCAAATAATTATTATGAATAGTAGTAAAAATATACAAATTGTCGGTGGGCATTCTCAGCTCAGTGGTTACCAGTTACCAGTGGTTACCAGTTACCAGTGGTTACCAGTTACCAGTGGTTACCAGTTACCAGTGGTTACCAGTTACCAGTGGTTACTCAGAGTTACCAGTCTAGTTCGAAGTTAGTGAGGCGTGTGTCATTTCAAACTATTATTATTGGAATTTCCTCCATAAAAAGAGTAGATGTATTCAGATATTTAAGAATTTATATAGCTTCAACTTTGATGTTTGCATGGATTGAAGTTTCCTGTTACCGTACCAGATAATGAGGACTTTATATTTTTCATTAATTAAATGTTAGTTTCAATATTGCCCGAGCGTCTGGATGTTGTCTTACCTTTCGCATTTACGAGGACTCCAAATTGTTCAGAATAAATCAATAAGAATCCTGGACGGTTTTTTAACACACCCTAAGAAGACAGAAAAAATATCTTAAACTAAAACATCTTTTTTGTAATTTTTGGGTATTCTTGATTTGTAACAAATTTTCACTTAAATTTAGGAATATGGTTTTTAAACATCCAATTTAGTGACAATTTCTTCCATAGCGTGAAACTTTTGGTTGAAAATAAGCATAGCCATTTAACAAGAGTAAGGAATAAGTAGCTCTTCCCGTTTGTTAAGGCCGTGATTAAGTGAACTGATGGAACTCGAAAATCCCATGTTAAATTGAAAATTTATATTTAAAAAGTACTCAAGTATTCATTGGCGGAAGATGCCGCTTTTAATATCAGGCCATAGCTTCTTGAAGATGCTACAAAATGTTTGAAAGGATTTTGCTCTATTTCCTCTAATTGCTTAGAAATCTTAGAAAATGTCTAGGTCTTTTTCACAAGTGTACTCGATAAAGGATATTGCTTTTAGAACAAAATCGGTACTATCGTGATCAGGAGACAATAACCTGTAAGATGATTGGAACCATTTTTCGATTTATTTTCCTGTTTTCTAACAGTCCCCTAGAATATTTTCAGCTACCTGAAATTTTTACAAGTCGGTTGCCAGAAAGAATCTTTTCAGATCGCCGATAATACCCCCCAGAGACCAAAATGACAAGCTGGTATAATCAGCTGCTTGTTAATAGAGTGTGAAATTTTCATAAATTATTTCAATGCAATGAAGAAACCTAGAAATGAGAAATAGTCAGGAACCTTCAGTAAAGTTGTGCACACAAAGCCGAAATCATGGGGAAAATTAAATCAAAGTGAGGCATACATCTTAAAAGTGTTACCACACATAGACAGCGCCTTTGTAAAAAGTATTTGGAGCTTGGTAGATGTAAATATCCAAAATACCTAATAATGCGGTACGGTGAAGAACTAGACAAGTCAAGAGATTTAGGTCAAGCGACAAACCTTGAGGCGGAGCAGAACCCCGTAGCTTCCTCCCCGTTGCCCTACCGGGTCGTGACTGGTGGTAGAAACTTGGATTGCGACGAATTGAAGGATTGCCGGCTAGAGACTTAAGTTTGGAAGCACAGATGAGGAGGAAACAACCCGTAAACATCATAGAACCTTAACGAAATTTACACAACCAGATTCAGCGTATCAGAGAATCCTACTGTAGTTTCAAGCTCCTATCTACAATTAAACAAAAAAAAAGTTTTTTAAAGTGAAAGTAAGGAGCGACATTAAAACTTAAAACGATCAGAAATTACTCCGTGTATGAAAGGGGCTTTTTCTCCTCAACGCCCCGCTCTTTACGCTAAGGGTTTTTACTGTTTTAAAATGTAGAGTTAAGAGAAAGAGTCAAACTTTAGCGTAAAGAGCGGGGCGTTGAGGAGGAAAAGCCCCTTTCATATACGGAGTAATTTCTGTTCGTTTTAAGTTTTAATGTCGCTCCTTACTTTCATTTAAAAAAAAAACTCGTTTTTTTGTTTAATTTCTGGACGTCTTTGAATTAATGCATGGTTTGATCTTGGCTCTCCACATATAAATAATTAAAACGAAATTTGCATATTAATTTTTTGGGGCTAAATGGCTTTTTCACAGTTCTAATCGGAAGATTTTTAGAAAAAAGGAGCGAGGGAGGAGACCTAGTTGCCCTCCTATTTTTTGATTACTTAAAAAGGCAACTATAACTTTTAACTTTTTACGAACGTTTTCATAAGTAAAAAATATACGTAACTTACGAATTAAATTACGTAGCGAACTTCAATATTCGTATGTTTTTATTGCGTATATGAGGGGGCTCACCCATCGTCGATACCTCGCTCTTGATATTAAAGCTTAAATTTTGTCCCAATTCCTTAAGAATGACCCCTGAATCACAAAGGCCGTAGAATAAACAGTTGAAATTACTAAAAATGCTTTAACGTAAAGAGCGAGGTATTACGAGGAGGTAGACCCCTCAGATGCGTAATAATTTCTGTTCGTTTTAAGTTTTAATGCTGCTTCTTACTTTCAGTAAAAAAAAAAACTTTTCATGTTTATTTTTCATTTTTTTTAAACAATGCTAGAAAATCCTGCGCCCCCTCCATTGAAAGTCTCTTCCCCCATGAGAAGTTCATCCATGAAAAAATCCTCCCCGGTAACCCTCCCCCTCAAATATCCCCCCACCCCCAAACCAAAAAAAATCCTCCTGAAAAC